>NC_042514.1:0-7500 GCF_900963305.1 Echeneis naucrates
GGCCACAGAAGAAACAGTTTCCACCTCTGCCCGCGGCTCACCAACCTATGGACCAGAACAGCACACCACTGACCTCAGCTACCTCCACTCCAACGCAGAAGGCCCGCAGAATCACCTGGGACCCCTTAACAACCGAGGAAGAAACCCACCCTACCACCCTTCGTACCCTAACTTCCCCCACCATATCACCGGTTATCACTCCCCCTCTATCTCAGACCATGAAGACCAAAAAAACCATAGAGAAACTGTAGCCCAGATTCACCACCCTACCACTCAGTCCCCCAACTCATGGACATACACCACAACCCCATCACCCACTCTAACGTTTCAATACAAATATCTGACCATATCTCTCCCATTCCCACACAGGTTGATGTTGCTGGTGCCGAGGAGGACCAGGCAAGGCGGTGGACCCCCCACGATTCAATGGCACTCATGATGAAAGGGTCAAATAAAGTCAACCATGACATAACCCTAACCCAATCTGAGCCATCGCCACGACCAGCCAGTCGCCACCAGGGGGCCCCACTGCCAAGCCCAAGCCCCCAAAACACCGGCACATCTTTAGCTATAACTCACCAACAACTTCTGGCACCCATTTCTCTTTTCCCCATATTTTCTACACATTCCCAACGAGACATCCAGGACTCCTCTCCACTCCTACTCACCTGATCCTTCGTGCTCCACTGGGGACACCCTGCTGCGACCTTGACTTTGAACCCGGATCAACCCACAACTAGACTCCTCTCTTCCCCAAGAAACCCACAACCAGTCATCATTCACCACCACCACCCTCAGCCTTAGCCCCCACTATTTATCCCTTACCTACAAACCAGCACATCACATTGCCCGTCCCAGTAGAAAAATCCAAGACTGGCAATTCGATGCAAGAAACCAATAGCCATCTTGGGAGACTCCAACAAACCGCATCCCTGGACACAACAACCCTATGCTACAAATGGACAGTTACCCGGAGCCAACACTTACCATTTCTGGAAATCTGTGAGAAGACCATCCCTCAACCTACGGTAACAACTCTCATTTTTTCCATTGGTATTAACAATAGGGATCAGGACCCCAGACAGACCACCCTTAAGCAGTTGAAGGCCCTCTTCCGACAAGCTAAGTCGACCTTCCCCAACGCTGACATTTACTTTCCACTACTTAACTACTCACCCAGCTCACCCCGACTCAACAAAACAACCTCAAGTTAATTAACAACACCATGGCTACTTACTTTCCATTTCTCACAGAGATTCCCCACGACACTTTTAAGACGGAAAGGACAACATACACTGGACAAAAGACACTGCTATGGCTATCTTACCAACTGGTGCCAGCTACTAAATTTACAATAAAACAACACATACAACCTGGACAAACTTACGACTACCAGTACAACCTACCGGACCTTTTTATGCATTCCCTAACCTAACCTTACCCTTCCCAATCCTAACCTTAACCCCCTTCCTTTCCCAATCCTAACCCGAACCTTTGCCCTTTCCCTAACCCTAACCTAACCTCCCTCCTCTTCCAATTCCTAACCTTAACCTCCTCCTCTCTTTATATTATTTTTGTTTTCCCCTTTTTTTGTACCCCCTTTCTCTCTCAGACTTTGGAGCAGAGCAGGAGAGTGAGGACATGACCCCACGGGCTTGGACCACCGTGCCGGGGAACCCTCTATCTCTTCCTCCCGACACGGTCTTCTCAGGCCTGTGCCTTACTTTTTACCATCACACGGATCCCCCACAAAACCTCAAACCCACCATAGCTCACCAGCTAAAAACCCTACTCTGCCTCTAGCAGGACTAGGGTTTCGACTCCCCCTGAGACCAATAAAAATTCTTATCAACATACAGAGACTCATTCTATTCTGTTACTAACCTTTTGCATGTTTTGTGGATTTTAGCATATTATAGCACTTATCTGCATGTTTTTATGGTTTTGTGAAAATTTCCCCTATTTTATAGCACTTAATTTATTGTTTGGTTGTATTTTTTAGCACTTATATTTTAGCACTTTTTACTAACACTTTTAGCACTTACTTAGAAAATATTATTTTACACCTCCTGTTTTATGTAAAATAGAATATCATTAAAGATTCTTTTTGTATTCCTTTATATTTTATTTTTTTTAATTTCCACACCGAGATCCGTGTGATGTAGGACTGGGAGGGTATCCACTTACCTTAACCTCAATTAGGACCCATCCCAGTAAAACTTGTTAAATTTCTCTCGACAGGCTCCTCTTCTTGCTCTGCTGACTTGCTCTGTCTGGGGTTCGAACCCGGGTCTCTCGAGTGGAGGTCAGCTCCCCTATCCGCTCCACCACCTTCCCGCAGGTCAGTAGGCCAGTGCACCTTAGTTTAACCCAAACACTTAACCCTAACCCAACCCCAACCCTAACCCAGCCAGTGCCACTGACCTGCACCTTTCCTCAATACTTTACCTGGACCACCAGCACAAGCCTCCAACTCGTTTTACTCATTCTGCTACCCTATCCGTCCCCTTCAAGTACCAAAACTAAAAAAAACTTCTGTTCTTCTAAATCATCATGAACTCTGGTACAATTTCAACATAAAAGGTTACCCTCCTCTGCAACTGCCACCGCCGGGACTTGAACCTCCGCCTGCCAGTGGAGGACTCTGAGCCCAACCAGGTGAGCTATATTCTAGCCACAACCACACAACATTACCACCCCTCTTCTTTTTTCCTTTTTTTTTTTTTTCTGCCAAAAACAACCAATCAGATCCTTCACTCACTTTCCCTCCAAAAAAAGGACCCACCTGATCCCCTTCACCAATCAACATATGACACACCGTCTTGGGGGAGGGACTTACCACCCTCCCCCAACACTATATATACATAGCAGGAGCCATTATTGAGTATCCCTGAGGAAGCAACACAGTTGCGAAACGTCGGGACCCCCGCTCCTCTGCGTAAGACTTCTCTCCTTTTTATTGACAACACCTTTATTGGTTTTTAAATTGTTTTATTTGACTCTTTTTTTAAATCATTAAAGTTAATTTTAAATTTTAATCATTGTGGAGGGTTCTGCCCAGCTTGAACAAGCTGAAGACCCCAATTTTCCACTTTTACTTTGTCCACTTGAACTTACCTGGAACTATACCCGGACAAACATCACCAATTCTTTCAAGCACAGGAATTGTTTGCAAACCTCAAACAGGGACACAAATGGACTTAAAATAACCAGTGGCACTACAGCCACCGGTTACCAGAACTGCCTTTTCTTTCCTGTGGTTTGTTTCTTCTCTCTCCTACCAAGTTTCAGGTGGAACCTCCACAAAGCCATTTTGGACTCCACCTGTTAAAAAACAAGGACAACAGCTTCAACAAGGTAAGAACTCTCCACATTTATGTTTAAACTTTTTAGAGGGAATCCCACACATAGGAGCGGAGCTCAAAATGGCTCCTCCACACACCAACCACTTACACAACCACGTACACATAACACACACTTCACCCCCATACTTAACCATCCACCAGATCCAGAAACAAGGCAAACCAGCAAACAATATTTCAAGTTAATACAAGCTGTACACCACAAATCTATAATGGACACAGCTGAACAAACCGGCACATTCCCACCCGGAATGTTACGCCAGATCACCCGCCTAACAGACTTCATCAAACCATCTACACCCACACCAGAAACACGGCTGAGAGTACTAACTAATACTACTCAGTGGATGCAGAACATCATCTCCATCCTACAACAACATTACCTCTATACAATAATCAACACATACATAACTCATTACAACCCCATAGCATGGCAAATAGCCACTGGTTGGGCCAGAAAGCGATATGGCTCCAGGCTGACAACAGACACCTTGAGGATTGCGGAATCCTACCTACAAGCACCCCAGAAGACCACCATCATCACCCCTCGGTCTGACGACAATAGGAAACCTTCTACGGCCACAGAAGAACAGTTTCCACCTCTGCCCGCGGCTCACCAACCTATGGACCAGAACAGCACACCACTGACCTCAGCTACCTCCACTCCAACGCAGAAGGCCCGCAGAATCACCTGGGCCCCTTAACAACCGAGGAAGAAACCCACCCTACCACCCTCCGTACCCTAACTTCCCCACCATATCACCGGTTATCACTCCCCCTCTATCTCAGACCATGAAGACCAAAAAAACCATAGAAACTGTAGCCCAGATTCACCACCCTACCACTCAGTCCCCCAACTCATGGACATTACAACCCATCAACCCCATCACCCACTCTAACGTTTCAATACAATATCTGACCATATCTCTCCCATTCCCACACAGGTTGATGTTGCTGGTGCCGAGGAGGACCAGGCAAGGCGGTGGACCCCCCACGATTCAATGGCACTCATGATGAAAGGGTCAAATAAAGTCACCATGACATAACCCTAACCCAATCTGAGCCATCGCCACGACCAGCCAGTCGCCACCAGGGGCCCCACTGCCAAGCCCAAGCCCCAAAACACCGGCACATCTTTAGCTATAACTCACCAACAACTTCTGGCACCCATTTCTCTTTTCCCCATATTTTCTACACATTCCCAACGAGACATCCAGGACTCACCTCTCCACTCCTACTCACCTGATCCTTCGTGCTCCACTGAGGGACACCCTGCTGCGACCTTGACTTTGAACCCGGATCAACCCACCCAACTAGACTCCTCTCTTCCCCAAGAAACCCACAACCAGTCATCATTCACCACCACCCCCTCAGCCTTAGCCCCCACTATTTATCCCCTTACCTACAAACCAGCACATCACATTGCCCGTCCCAGTAGAAAAATCCAAGACTGGCAATTCAGATGCAAGAAACCAATAGCCATCTTGGGAGACTCCAACATAAACCGCATCCCTGGACACAACAACCCTATGCTACAAATGGACAGTTACCCCGGAGCCAACACTTACCATTTCTGGAAAATCTGTGAGAAGACCATCCCTCAACCTACGGTAACAACTCTCATTTTTTCCATTGGTATTAACAATAGGGATCAGGACCCCAGACAGACCACCCTTAAGCAGTTGAAGGCCCTCTTCCGACAAGCTAAGTCGACCTTCCCCAACGCTGACATTTACTTTCCACTACTTAACTACTCACCCCAGCTCACCCCGACTCAACAAAACAACCTCAAGTTAATTAACAACACCATGGCTACTTACTTTCCATTTCTCACAGAGATTCCCCACGACACTTTTAAGACGGAAAAGGACAACATACACTGGACAAAAGACACTGCTATGGCTATCTTTACCAACTGGTGCCAGCTACTAAATTTACAATAAACAACACATACAACCTGGACAAACTTACGACTCACCAGTACAACCTAACCCGGACCTTTTTATGCATTCCCTAACCTTAACCTTACCCCTCTCCCCAATCCTAACCTTAACCCCCTTCCTTTTCCCAATCCTAACCCTAACCTTTGCCCTTTCCCTAACCCTAACCTTAACCTCCCTCCTCTTCCATTCCTAACCTTAACCTCCTCCTCTCTTTATTATTATTTTTTTTCCCCCTTTTTTTTGTACCCCCTTTCTCTTCTCAGGACTTTGGAGCAGAGCAGGAGAGTGAGGACATTGACCCCACGGGCCTGGACCACCGTGCCGGGAACCCTCTATCTCTTCCTCCCGACACGGTCTTCTCAGGCCTGTGCCTGTACTTTTTACCATCACACGGATCCCCCACAAAACCTCAAACCCACCATAGCTCACCAGCTAAAAACCCTACTCTGCCTCTAGCAGACTAGGGTTCGACTCCCCCTGAGACCAATAAAAATTCTTATCAACATACAGGAGACTCATTCTATTCTTTTACTAACCTTTTGCATGTTTTGTGGATTTTAGCATATTATAGCACTTATCTGCATGTTTTTATGGTTTTGGAAAATTTCCCCTATTTTATAGCACTTAATTTTATTGTTTGGTTGTATTTTTTAGCACTTATATTTTAGCACTTTTTACTAACACTTTTAGCACTTACTTAGAAAATATTATTTTACACCTCCTGTTTTATGTTAAAATAGAATATCATTAAAGATTCTTTTTGTATTCCTTTATATTTTATTTTTTTTAATTTCCACACCGAGATCCGTGTGATGTAGACTGGGATGGTATCCACTTACCTTAACCTCAATTAGGACCCATCCCAGTAAACTTGTTAAATTTCTCTCGACAGGCTCCTCTTCTTGCTCTGCTGACTTGCTCTGTCTGGGGTTCGAACCCGGGTCTCTCGAGTGGAGGTCAGCTCCCCTATCCGCTCCACCACCTTCCCGCAGGTCAGTAGGCCAGTGCACCTTAGTTTAACCCAAACACTTAACCCTAACCCAACCCCAACCCTAACCCTAACCTAACCCTAACCCTAACCCTAACCCCTAACCCTAACCCTAACCCTAACCCTAACCCTAACCCTCTAATCGTGGTAATCATCCCTATTCCTAACCCTAACCCTAACCCCTAACCCTAACCCTAACCCTAACCCTAACCATTCCCACACCCTAACCCTAACCTTAACCCTTTATCCTTACCTAATCCTAACCCTAACCTCTCATTTCCCTTCCCCAAACCTAACCCTTACCCTTATCTTTTACCTAACCCTAACCATTCCCACCCCCGAACCCTAACCTTAACCCTTATTCCCTATCTTTCCTAACCCTAACCCTTTCCATTTCCCTCACCCTAACCTTAACCCATTTACCCTTACCTAATCCTAATCCTAACCCCATTTCCTAACCCTAACCCCTCCCATTTTCCTTCCCTAAACCTAACCCTTACCTTTATCTTTTACCTAACCCTAACCATTCCCACCCCCTGACCCTAACCCTAACCTTAACCCCTTTCTCCTTACCTAATCCTAACCCTAACCCTAACCCCTCCCTTTCCTAAACTTAACCAAATAATATATAATTTAATAACTTATCTATATAAAAACAAAATTTTTTTATGAATAATTTAATATAAATACTATAATCTAAAAATAAATATAATATAAATAGTTTAAAAATATTATTTATACACATTATTATATATATAAGCGGTTCTAAATAATTAAATTAATGAAAAAACACAAGGGGAGGAGTTAAAATTAAAAAATCTTAAGTGAAAACTAAAAATCTTTAAAAACAAACTTAACCGATTAAGAAAACACATAAATACAAGCGCAATAGGAATTCATTCACTTCCACTTAGGCGATCGAAGGAGAAACACCTCTACAGCCATTAGAAGCCACAACTTATTTTCTTTTTTCTTTTTTGTGTGCCATAGGCCTGAAGAAGACCCATAAAGGGTCGAAACGTTGCCGGAGGCACACACTCACATACATAAACACATTCATACAAATAAATACATTCATATATATATACATAAACACACACATTATTCATTAAAAAAAATTAAAAAATAATAAATAAATATTTTTTTTCATTTTTCATTTTTTATTTACATTTGATCATTTTTTTTATACATTTTTTCCTTTCCTAAA